>NW_027463419.1:0-28182 GCF_050947455.1 Rhinoderma darwinii | reverse complement strand
TACACACACACCCCTATACACACACACCCCTATACACACACACCCCTATACACACACACCCCTATACACACACACACACCCCTATACACACACACCCCTATACACACACACACCTATACACACACACACCTATACACACACACACACACACACACACCTATCACACACACACACACACCTATATACACACCTATACACACCTATACACACCTATACACACCTACACACACCTATACACACCTATACACACCTATACACACACACACACACACACACACACACACACACACACACACACACACACACACACACACACACACACACACACACACACCTATACACACACACCTATACACACACACCTATACACACACACCTATACACACCTATACACACCTATACACACCTATACACACCTATACACACCTACACACACCTATACACACCTACACACACACACACACACACACACACACACACACACCTAAATACACACCTATACACACACACCTATACACACACACCTATACACACACCCCTATACACACACCCCTACACACACACACACACACACACACACACACACACACACACACCCTACCTATACACACACACACACACACACACACACACCTATACACACACACACACACCTACACACACCCCTATACACACACACCTATACACACACACACCTATACACACACACCTATACACACACACACACACACACACACACACACACACACACACACACACACACCTATACACACACACCTATACACACACACCTATACACACACACCTATACACACACACCCCTATACACACACACCCCTATACACACACCCCTATACACACACACACCCCTATACACACACACACACACACACGCACACACCCCTATACACACACACACACACACACACACACACACACACCCCTGTACACACACCCCTGTACACACACCCCTGTACACACACCCCTGTACACACACCCTGTACACACACCCCTGTACACACACCCCTGTACACACACCCCTGTACACACACCCCTGTACACACACCCCTGTACACACACACCTATACACACACACCTATACACACACACCTATACACACACACCTATACACACACACCTATACACACCACCTATACACACACACCTATACACACACACCTATACATACACACACCTATACACACACACCTATACACACACACCTATACATACACACACCTATACACACACCTATACACACACACACACACACACACACACACACACACACCTATATACACACACACACACACACACACACACACCACACACACACACACACACACACACACACACACCTATACACACACACACCTATACACACACACACCTATACACACACACCTATACACACACACACCTATACACACACACACCTATACACACACACACCTATACACACACACACCTATACACACACACACACACACCTATACACACACACACCTATACACACACACACCTATACACACACACACCTATACACACACACACCTATACACACACACACACACACACACACACCCCTATACACACACACCCCTATACACACACACACACCCACACACACCTATACACACACACACACCTATACACACACACACACACACCTATACACACACACACACCTATACACACCTATATACACACCCACCTATACAGACACACACACACACACACCCACCTATACAGACACACACACACACACACCCACCTATACACACACACACACACACACACACCTACCTATATACACACACACACACACACACACACACACACACACACACGCGCAGCTCTGGAGTATAATACAGGATGTAACTCAGGATCAGTACAGGATAAGTAATGTATGTACACAGTGACTCCACCAGCAGAATAGTGAGTGCAGCTCTGGAGTATAATACAGGATGTAACTCAGGATCAGTACAGGATAAGTAATGTAATGTATGTACACAGTGACTCCACCAGCAGAATAGTGATCGCAGCTCTGGAGTATAATACAGGATGTAACTCAGGATCAGTACAGGATAAGTAATGTAATGTATGTACACAGTGACTCCACCAGCAGAATAGTGATCGCAGCTCTGGAGTATAATACAGGATGTAACTCAGGATCAGTACAGGATAAGTAATGTAATGTATGTACACAGTGACTCCACCAGCAGAATAGTGAGTGCAGCTCTGGAGTATAATACAGGATGTAACTCAGGATCAGTACAGGATAAGTAATGTAATGTATGTACACAGTGACTCCACCAGCAGAATAGTGAGTGCAGCTCTGGAGTATAATACAGGATATAGCTCAGGATCAGTACAGGATAAGTAATGTAATGTATGTACACAGTGACTCCACCAGCAGAATAGTGAGTGCAGCTCTGGAGTATAATACAGGATGTAACTCAGGATCAGTACAGGATAAGTAATGTAATGTATGTACACAGTGACTCCACCAGCAGAATAGTGAGTGCAGCTCTGGAGTATAATACAGGATGTAACTCAGGATCAGTACAGGATAAGTAATGTATGTACACAGTGACTCCACCAGCAGAATAATGAGTGCAGCTCTGGAGTATAATACAGGATGTAACTCAGGATCAGTACAGGATAAGTAATGTAATGTATGTACACAGTGGCTCCACCAGCAGAATAGTGAGTGCAGCTCCGGAGTATAATACAGGATGGATGTACACGGTGATGCAGCTTCTGTACTGGGGTTCAGAGAAGGCTTATAATTATGTATTCTGTGGGGTACGTTGTGGATGTGTCGTTCCCGCTATCTTCCAGTGTTCGGATCTCCGTCTTGACTCTCGTTCTATTAGTGAACTGCTGATAATGTTGCGGTTACAGATGTGTCCTGATGTAGCAGAGCTGTGTCCTGATGTAGCAGAGCTGTGTCCTGATGTAGCAGAGCTGTGTCCTGATGTAGCAGAGCTGTGTCCTGATGTAGCAGAGCTGTGTCCTGATGTAGCAGAGCTGTGTCCTGATGTAGCAGAGCTGTGTCCTGATGTAGCAGAGCTGTGTCCTGATGTAGCAGAGCTGTGTCAGTGCAGTGCAGCTGTGACCATACAAAGATCAGGATTCTTGGCGACGTTCCCGCGTCTGGAGACGAGTATCTGGGCTGCGTCCAGGATTGATTTTGGATCAGATCGGCCAATGGAGAATTCTCTGCTACAATTAATCTTTTATATCCTTTTACTTAACACGTGGGCAGCGATTCACTCTGAAATGTTTACTGGGGCAGCAGTGCATTATGGGAGCTGAGATGACCGCGCTATAATGTCATGTCCCAACTCTTAAAGGAACGCTCCGTGTTACGCCTAGTGCAGGGCATGAGGGGGCGGAGCATGACACCAGTGTACAAAACACCAAGGATCCCGGTGTCAGGCTCCGCCCCCTGCACCAGTGGTGTAACTTACGCCGTCTTCATTGAAGAGACTTGTGCTAAATTTACTAAAAGGCGCACGCACGATCAATGCCGACCAGTGTGTCCAGTTTTTTATTTCAGGGGCATGGAGTCGGGTTGTGAATGCAGCTCTAGATGTGACTGGAGTAGAACTCCTGATGATGTCATCAGTCAGTGGAGCGGCTGTTCTCATGAGATATCTATTGGTTGGCATCTCTGCCAGGGCAGGTCCCAGGGACACGTGGATCATATTGTACACATTCGCGCCGCTCGCACCTCAACCCACGACGACGTCTTCAAATGAGCGTAGACCCCGCGTGACCACCCCCTTATTTCTAGTGCCCCATTTTCTGCTCCTACATCCGTGATTAACCCTTCTCCCCCTGCAGGATATAATGGGGAGCAGGCTCCTCCTCCTGGCGTGGGCGGTCATGCGTGCTGTCGTTTTCTGCACAGTGGAGGGCGGCAGGTGTCCCTGGCACAGGGCGGCAGGTGTCCCTGGCACAGGGCGGCAGGTGTCCCTGGCACAGGGCGGCAGGTGTCCCTGGCACAGGGCGGCAGGTGTCCCTGGCACAGGGCGGCAGGTGTCCCTGGCACAGGGCGGCAGGTGTCCCTGGCACAGGGCGGCAGGTGTCCCTGGCACAGGGCGGCAGGTGTCCCTGGCACAGGGCGGCAGTGCAATTACACTGGCAATGGAATAAGTGGCTCTTTATCGTGCAGGAAAACATCTCGGCTCTAACAATCACGTATTGTGGCCGCTGTTCGCCTCGTTGTCGGGCACAGCAGAGCTCACCGTGTGCGGCGGGCGCCAGGCCAGACTCTGAGCAGCGTGGACGCAGCACATCTGTCCTGAAAGCCCAAAACGTCATCATTGTAGCCTACAAATAGCTGTGGGCCTCAACATCCACACCAATTCATGACCTCTGCTTATTGTCAGTGAATGGAAACGTGCTGGTTACCAATTCTAGTGTAGGCAGAGGGAGCTAAACACGGCTGCAGCACCGATCTCTCTTCTGTTAGCGCTTATCTGTGCTGATACATTGTAGCAAACCCTCTGCTGTGTGAAAAGTATTCCCTGATTTTCAACCTTGTTTCGTATGAAATAAATCTTCCCATTCGATGACTCCAAGCAGAGATTTTGAAAATTGCAAAGAATTCAAACGCAAAGACTGTTAGAAAGTTGCACAGGAGGCTGGACACCGGCCCTTTAGGGTATGTTCACACGGCCTATTTACGGACGTAAATCGGGCGTTTTTGCCCCGAATTACGCCCGAAAATAGCGCCTCAATAGCGCTGACAAACATCTGCCCATTGAAAGCAAAGGGCAGACGTTTGTCTGTTCACACGAGGCGTATATTTACGCGCTGCTGTCAAATGACGGCGCGTAAATAGACGCCCGCGTAGAAGAAGTGACCTGTCACTTCTTTGGCCGTAATTGGAGCCGTTATTCATTGACTCCAATGAATAGCAGCGCTAATTACGGCCGTAATGGACGCGGCGTTCAAGCGCCTGCACATGCCGGTACGGCTGAAATTACGGGGATGTTTTCAGGCTGAAACATCCCCGTAATTTCAGCCGTTACGGACCCCCGCCGTGTGAACATACCCTTAAGATTCTTTGCTTTTTACTACTTGTGTGTGAGACTTTAGTTAGAAGTTACCAATCCTGCTGACGTCACGGTGGTGGGGAGTGCGGCGCGCGGCGCTTGTGCCGCAGGTGGTGTCGCGCGGCGCTTGTGCCGCAGGTGGTGTCGCGCGGCGCTTGTGCCGCAGGTGGTGTTGCGCGGCGCTTGTGCCACAGGTGGTGTCGCGCGGCGCTTGTGCCGCAGGTGGCTTTTGATGGATAATTCTATGCACTCGGTAACCGCTCTATCATGGGCAGCAGTCGCCATCTTGATTGGAGGGCAGGTAGAGCGGGTCGGGCTGGATTCTTCTGTCTTTGAGGTTTGAGTCCTCGGTCAGGGATTGAAGGGTTAAAGGTGGCTCTCCTTATCGCTCTTGTCCCGTCTCCGATGTTACACCATAGAGGCGGGGGGCTCTGCAGGTGGCAGATTACACCATAGAGGCGGGGGCTCTGCAGGTGGCAGGTTACACCATAGAGGCGGGGGCTCTGCAGGTGGCAGGTTACACCATAGAGGCGGGGGCTCTGCAGGTGGCAGATTACACCATAGAGGCGGGGGGCTCTGCAGGTGGCAGGTTACACCATAGAGGCGGGGGGCTCTGCAGGTGGCATATTACACCATAGAGGCGGGTTGCTCTGCAGGTGGCAGGTTACACCATAGAGGCGGGGGCTCTGCAGGTGGCAGGTTACACCATAGAGGCGGGGGCTCTGCAGGTGGCAGATTACACCATAGAGGCGGGGGGCTCTGCAGGTGGCAGGTTACACCATAGAGGCGGGGGCTCTGCAGGTGGCAGATTACACCATAGAGGCGGGGGGCTCTGCAGGTGGCAGGTTACACCATAGAGGCGGGGGCTCTGCAGGTGGCAGGTTACACCATAGAGGCGGGGGCTCTGCAGGTGGCAGGTTACACCATAGAGGCGGGGGGCTCTGCAGGTGGCAGGTTACACCATAGAGGCGGGGGCTCTGCAGGTGGCAGATTACACCATAGAGGCGGGGGCTCTGCAGGTGGCAGGTTACACCATAGAGGCGGGGGCTCTGCAGGTGGCAGATTACACCATAGAGGCGGGGGCTCTGCAGGTGGCAGATTACACCATAGAGGCAGGGGCTCTGCAGGTGGCAGGTTACACCATAGAGGCGGGGGGCTCTGCAGGTGGCAGATTACACCATAGAGGCGGGGGCTCTGCAGGTGGCAGATTACACCATAGAGGCGGGGGCTCTGCAGGTGGCAGGTTACACCATAGAGGCGGGGGCTCTGCAGGTGTCAGATTACACCATAGAGGCGGGGGCTCTGCAGGTGGCAGGTTACACCATAGAGGCGGGGGCTCTGCAGGTGGCAGGTTACACCATAGAGGCGGGGGGCTCTGCAGGTGGCAGGTTACACCATAGAGGCGGGGGGCTCTGCAGGTGGCAGATTACACCATAGAGGCGGGGGCTCTGCAGGTGGCAGATTACACCATAGAGGCGGGGGCTCTGCAGGTGGCAGGTTACACCATAGAGGCGGGGGCTCTGCAGGTGGCAGGTTACACCATAGAGGCGGGGGGCTCTGCAGGTAGCAGGTTACACCATAGAGGCGGGGGCTCTGCAGGTGGCAGATTACACCATAGAGGCGGGGGGCTCTGCAGGTGGCAGGTTACACCATAGAGGCGGGGGCTCTGCAGGTGGCAGATTACACCATAGAGGCGGGGGCTCTGCAGGTGGCAGGTTACACCATAGAGGCGGGGGGCTCTGCAGGTGGCAGATTACACCATAGAGGCGGGGGCTCTGCAGGTGGCAGGTTACACCAAAGAGGCGGGGGCTCTGCAGGTGGCAGGTTACACCAAAGAGGCGGGGGCTCTGCAGGTGGCAGGTTACACCATAGAGGCGGGGGCTCTGCAGGTGGCAGGTTACACCATAGAGGCGGGGGCTCTGCAGGTGGCAGGTTACACCATAGAGGCGGGGGCTCTGCAGGTGGCAGGTTACACCATAGAGGCGGGGGCTCTGCAGGTGGCAGGTTACACCATAGAGGCGGGGGGCTCTGCAGGTGGCAGGTTACACCATAGAGGCGGGGGGCTCTGCAGGTGGCAGGTTACACCATAGAGGCGGGGGCTCTGCAGGTGGCAGGTTACACCATAGAGGCGGGGGGCTCTGCAGGTGGCAGGTTACACCATAGAGGCGGGGGGCTCTGCAGGTGGCAGATTACACCATAGAGGCGGGGGCTCTGCAGGTGGCAGATTACACCATAGAGGCGGGGGCTCTGCAGGTGGCAGGTTACACCATAGAGGCGGGGGCTCTGCAGGTGGCAGATTACACCATAGAGGCGGGGGCTCTGCAGGTGGCAGATTACACCATAGAGGCGGGGGCTCTGCAGGTGGCAGATTACACCATAGAGGCGGGGGGCTCTGCAGGTGGCAGATTACACCATAGAGGCGGGGGCTCTGCAGGTGGCAGGTTACACCATAGAGGCGGGGGCTCTGCAGGTGGCAGGTTACACCATAGAGGCGGGGGCTCTGCAGGTGGCAGATTACACCATAGAGGCGGGGGCTCTGCAGGTGGCAGGTTACACCATAGAGGCGGGGGCTCTGCAGGTGGCAGATTACACCATAGAGGCGGGGGCTCTGCAGGTGGCAGATTACACCATAGAGGCGGGGGGCTCTGCAGGTGGCAGGTTACACCATAGAGGCGGGGGGCTCTGCAGGTGGCAGATTACACCATAGAGGCGGGGGCTCTGCAGGTGGCAGATTACACCATAGAGGCGGGGGCTCTGCAGGTGGCAGGTTACACCATAGAGGCGGGGGCTCTGCAGGTGGCAGATTACACCATAGAGGCGGGGGCTCTGCAGGTGGCAGATTACACCATAGAGGCGGGGGCTCTGCAGGTGGCAGATTACACCATAGAGGCGGGGGCTCTGCAGGTGACAGATTACACCATAGAGGCGGGGGCTCTGCAGGTGGCAGGTTACACCATAGAGGCGGGGGCTCTGCAGGTGGCAGGTTACACCATAGAGGCGGGGGCTCTGCAGGTGGCAGGTTACACCATAGAGGCGGGGTCTCTGCAGGTGGCAGATTACACCATAGAGGCGGGGGCTCTGCAGGTGGCAGGTTACACCATAGAGGCGGGGGCTCTGCAGGTGGCAGGTTACACCATAGAGGCGGGGGCTCTGCAGGTGGCAGATTACACCATAGAGGCGGGGGCTCTGCAGGTGGCAGATTACACCATAGAGGCGGGGGCTCTGCAGGTGGCAGATTACACCATAGAGGCGGGGGGCTCTGCAGGTGGCAGGTTACACCATAGAGGCGGGGGCTCTGCAGGTGGCAGATTACACTTGGACTTGGTTCAGAGGGTGAATTCCCTTCTGTATTTGTGGGTCAGAGTGTGTGACTGCTGGAGACTTCCCTGAAACCATAAACCATGTCATGTCCCCCTCCCCCATGTCCACAGAGCACGCCCACACTGCGGTGACAGCGGGCATACAGCGCCACTACTACAACTCTCACTGGATGTCATCCAGCTTTACTCGAGTCCTGAATAGTAGGTGTGATAAGTTATTCAGGGACATGTCCGATGCCAGACCTGCCGTTCAGGAGTGTAGGAAAGCCGGGTGACTGTCTCGTTGTCCTGGATGCGCTCCACCTCTGGGGCCGCTAGCACGACGCTTCACCAAGGGGAATAAACTGGTCCGCAACTTACTAATAGACTTTGTCTTTACATTCCTCCCCATCTACAAGATCTCTGCTTGCTGTTAGTGAATGGTAACATTTTTCTTTACCTCCGGAGGTTAAAAACCTTTCTGCCCTAGTCCTGCTCACAGCTGAGGGCTTGTTCCAATGTGTCCAGTCTAGGCTTATGGTATCTCTTCTGGAAGTTTGCTACAATGTATCAGTGCAGGTAAAATGTCAGCCTGCAGTCCAGGACATGATACACTTGTAGCAAACCCTTCAGCTGTGTGAAGTATAAGCTCAGGAGCATTTCAGAAGACACTTCCCCCTCACTGACAGCAAGCAGAGGGAGTGAGCGTTTATTGTATAGCTGCAGGACTGGGCCGTTAGATGTTGGGGGATCAGGATTCGTCCAGCCGCCCTCTGATAGGGGATCATGAAGGACCACGCATGATTAGTCAGTAAATCTGGGGGCTGTGTACAGAAAACGGTCATTCATGTGTGTATAGGAGTCACGCTAGAAGTGTCAGTGTGGAGCGGACATCCACAGGAGACAGTCCCTATAGAGGGACTATATATGTACAGTCCCTCACCCGCAGTAACTGGTCCATGTAGAAACGATGAGAGAGAAACAAGTCTTGAGCGGGGATGTCGATTGGACCCTCCTAGGAGCATTGACCTCCTAACCATCGGGGGCAGCACGTGTGGAGATCAGTATAAGGGAGTGCAAAAAGCCAAGGGGGCCTAGACAGCAGCGGGTCATCACACCCCTCCCCCAGAACCATGTGCTCCCCATGTAGAATGGATGGTGGTAGGGGTATGTATTTATAGGGGGGCTGCGCTGGTTGACTTTACCCATGTAGACAAGTAAGAGGGTCAAAAATGAGCTGCCCCCGCTCCTATCTCAGGGGTCACACAGCTACAGAGGCTTTCTCTATGGTACGTCCAGCCGTGCTATAACTTGGGGTCCCCCCTGTTCTTTCCTATGGCCCCCGCTCCTTTCTCTATGGTACGTCCAGCCGTGCTATAACTTGGGGTCCCCCCTGTTCTTTCCTATGGCCCCCGCTCCTTTCTCTATGGTACGTCCAGCCATGCTATAACCTGGGGTCCCCCCTGTTCTTTCCTCTGTCCCCCGCTCCTTTCTCTATGGTACGTCCAGCCATTCTATAACCTGGTGTCCCCCCTGTTCTTTCCTCTGGTCCCCGCTCCTTTCTCTATGGTACGTCCAGCCGTGCTATAACCTGGGGTCCCCCCTGTTCTTCCCTCTGGCTCCCGCTCCTTTCTCTATGGTACGTCCAGCCGTGCTATAACATGGGGTCCCCCCTGTTCGTTCCACTGGCCCCCGCTCCTTTCCCTATGGTACGTCCAGCCGTGCTGTAACCTGGGGTCTCCCCTGTTCTTTCCTATGGCCCCCGCTCCTTTCTCTATGGTACGTCCAGCCGTGCTATAACCTGGGGTCCCCCCTGTTCGTTCCACTGGCCCCCGCTCCTTTCCCTATGGTACGTCCAGCCGTGCTGTAACCTGGGGTCTCCCCTGTTCTTTCCTATGGCCCCCGCTCCTTTCTCTATGGTACGTCCAGCCGTGCTGTAACCTGGTGTCCCCCCTGTTCTTTCCTCTGGTCCCCGCTCCTTTCTCTATGGTACGTCCAGCCGTGCTATAACCTGGGGTCCCCCCTGTTCTTCCCTCTGGCTCCCGCTCCTTTCTCTATGGTACGTCCAGCCGTGCTATAACCTGGGGTCCCCCCTGTTCTTCCCTCTGGGCCCCGCTCCTTTCTCTATGGTACGTCCAGCCGTGCTATAACCTGGGGTCCCCCCTGTTCGTTCCACTGGCCCCCGCTCCTTTCCCTATGGTACGTCCAGCCGTGCTGTAACCTGGTGTCCCCCCTGTTCTTTCCTCTGGTCCCCGCTCCTTTCTCTATGGTACGTCCAGCCGTGCTATAACCTGGGGTCCCCCCTGTTCTTCCCTCTGGCTCCCGCTCCTTTCTCTATGGTACGTCCAGCCGTGCTATAACCTGGGGTCTCCCCTGTTCTTCCCTCTGGCTCCCGCTCCTTTCTCTATGGTACGTCCAGCCGTGCTGTAACCTGGGGTCCCCCCTGTTCTTCCCTCTGGCTCCCGCTCCTTTCTCTATGGTACGTCCAGCCGTGCTATAACCTGGGGTCTCCCCTGTTCTTCCCTCTGGCTCCCGCTCCTTTCTCTATGGTACGTCCAGCCGTGCTGTAACCTGGGGTCCCCCCTGTTCTTCCCTCTGGGCCCCGCTCCTTTCTCTATGGTACGTCCAGCCGTGCTGTAACCTGGGGTCCCCCCTGTTCTTCCCTCTGGGCCCCGCTCCTTTCTCCGCTTTTTTCGCGCGGTCTTTGAGTCGTCGCCCTGGAATTTCACCTCTTGATTGTTTGCCTTCCCGTTCTGGATCGATGCGTTGGATCAATAGAGCTTAATGAAAGACTTGTCCTCTCCGCTCCTGAGTCCTGGTATTATATACGTGATTAGTCACCTGATGGCCTCGTTACCGCACCGGCCCCCGCACGGCGGTGCTGAGGCCGCAGGGTCAGGCGGTCACTTTGCGGACTCTACTCCTTCCTATCGCCGCTGCCACCTCATTCATTAGAGGACCCTCACTATTGGGCATTGATGACACAACCGCTCCCGGGGTGATCGCTCCCCCTGATGTCTACGTCCCATGGGAAACGTCTCGGTGCCATTTGTGATTGATGTGTCCCCGGTCCCAGGACTGTAATTCCACCAGAACCTGGAGTAGGACCCCCCCCCCCGATACTCGCGCCAGGTCCCCTGATCACTCTGAGGTCGGTGTGCTGCACCCTGTGCCTCTCCATCTGCTTGGACACTACAACTCCCAGCCTGCAGGACGTGGTTCTGCTCCATCTGTATACATGATCCGTCACTAAATCTACAAATTCTCAGGAATCCCAAGTAAGGCTATGTTCACACGGGGTATTTTGCCGAGTTTTTTGACGCGGAAACCGCGTTGCAAAACTCGGCAAAAACGGCCCGAGAACGCCTCCCATTGATTTCAATGGGAGGCGTCGGCGTCTTTTTCCCGCGAGCAGTAAAACTGCCTCGCGGGAAAAAGAAGCGACATGCCCTATCTTCGGGCGCTTCCGCCTCTGACCTCCCATTGACTTCAATGGGAGGCAGGAGAAAGCGTGTTTCTCTCTGTTTTATGCCCGCGGCGCTCAATGGCCGCGGGCGAAAAACGGCGCGATAATTGCCGCGAAAATCGGCGTGCAGGGAGAGGCATATCTGCCTCAAAGTTCCAAACGGAATTTTGAGGCAGATATTCCTCCCCCAAAATACTCCGTGTGAACATAGCCTTACGAGGACAAAAGAACCGCGGCCATAATCTGCGTTACTGGGGGCGGAGGGCGGAGCGGCGTGTTAAAGGGCCGGTGTCCAGCATTCTGGGAAGTTCTGCAACTTGAGATTCACTTCTGCACCACTATGCACACCTCTGCTTGTTGTCGGTGAATGGGAGCATTTTTATTTTGGCTTGTTACAATTGTATCCAGTCTAGACGATCCTGTGTGAGCCGAGCACCGCAGCAGCACAAACCGCTCTCCTGTCCGAAGGGTTTGTTACAATGTATCCCCGTAGGAAGGAGCTGCTGATACCATGTAACAAACGCTCTGTCAATTGCCGTTCACTGACAGCAAACAGAGCTCTGTTAGGGAGTTGTAATTGTACAGCTGGAGCGGCCTGGGTCAGTGTTTGTCATGGGGAATATGGAGGGGTGAGGTAATGCTGAGCGCACCCCCATTCTGGGTTTAGGGGGGCACATCCCCAGTTCTACCCTGAGCGCTGGATGTAGCTGAGGGGAGCGTTGTCACTGCTACTCCTGTGTATCACCTGAGGCGGACATTGTGTCCCCCACGTCACCAGCCGCCGCCGTCCCCCCACGGTTTACATCTTCTAAGTGTGTTTTCTCTGTAATCCAAGCAAAGATTTCACGTCTTCCCTTTTATGGCGTCGCAGCGTCTGATTCTACGAGATCTGCCGTAAACCAGCAATAAAACATCTCCCCGCACTCATCACTACACACTGGTCAATGTATGAAATGCTCTGCAGAGAGGTCAGTGGTGTGATACTCTGCAGGATATATCACTCTATCTGTCAGGAGGTAGAGGAGCAATGTTCTGCAGATCTGTAGAGAGGTCAGTGGTGTAATAATCTGCAGGATATATCACTATGTATCTGTCAGGAGGTAGAGGAGCAATGTTCTGCAGATCTGTAGAGAGGTCAGTGGTGTAATAATCTGCAGGATATATCACTATGTATCTGTCAGGAGGTGGAGGAGCAATGCTCTGCAGATCTGTAGAGAGGTCAGTGGTGTAATAATCTGCAGGATGTATCACTATGTATCCGTCAGGAGGTGGAGGAGCAATGTTCTGCAGATCTGTAGGGAGGTCAGTGGTGTAATAATCTGCAGGATATATCACTATGTATCTGTCAGGAGGTGGAGGAGCGATGTTCTGCAGATCTGTAGAGAGGTCAGTGGTGTAATAATCTGCAGGATATATCACTATGTATCTGTCAGGAGGTGGAGGAGCAATGCTCTGCAGATCTGTAGAGAGGTCAGTGGTGTAATAATCTGCAGGATGTATCACTATGTATCCGTCAGGAGGTGGAGGAGCAATGTTCTGCAGATCTGTAGGGAGGTCAGTGGTGTAATAATCTGCAGGATATATCACTATGTATCTGTCAGGAGGTGGAGGAGCGATGTTCTGCAGATCTGTAGAGAGGTCAGTGGTGTAATAATCTGCAGGATATATCACTATGTATCTGTCAGGAGGTAGAGGAGCAATGTTCTGCAGATCTGTAGAGAGGTCAGTGGTGTAATAATCTGCAGGATATATCACTATGTGTCTGTCAGGAGGTAGAGGAGCAATGTTCTGCAGATCTGTAGAGAGGTCAGTGGTGTAATAATCTGCAGGATATATCACTATGTATCTGTCAGGAGGTAGAGGAGCAATGTTCTGCAGATCTGTAGAGAGGTCAGTGGTGTAATAATCTGCAGGATATATCACTATGTATCTGTCAGGAGGTAGAGGAGCAATGTTCTGCAGATCTGTAGAGAGGTCAGTGGTGTAATAATCTGCAGGATATATCACTATGTATCTGTCAGGAGGTAGAGGAGCAATGTTCTGCAGATATGTAGAGAGGTCAGTGGTGCAATAATCTGCAGGATATATCACTATGTATCTGTCAGGAGGTAGAGGAGCGATGTTCTGCAGATCTGTAGAGAGGTCAGTGGTGTAATAATCTGCAGGATATATCACTATGTACCTGTCAGGAGGTAGAGGAGCGATGTTCTGCAGATCTGTAGAGAGGTCAGTGGTGTAATAATCTGCAGGATATATCACTATGTACCTGTCAGGAGGTAGAGGAGCAATGTTCTGCAGATCTGGAGAGAGGTCAGTGGTGTAATAATCTGCAGGATATATCACTATGTATCTGTCAGGAGGTAGAGGAGCGATGTTCTGCAGATCTGTAGAGAGGTCAGTGGTGTAATAATCTGCAGGATATATCACTATGTATCTGTCAGGAGGTAGAGGAGCGATGTTCATTTCTGGAGTGCTGTGAGGGCTGGTACAGTATGAAGCACAGAGTATTTCAGGAGAGGAGTGCTGTGTAGAACATCTGACTGCTGAGGAGAGAACATGGGAGTCAGATACAGCGAGACCACTCTGCCTGTGTCTCTCCTTTCTCATCCTTTTGCCTCGCTCACTCTCTTTCTCGCGCTCTCCCTGGCTCTCACGCTCTCCCTGGCTCTCGCGCTCTCCCTGGCTCTCGCGCTCTCCCTGGCTCTCGCGCTCTCCCTGGCTCTCGCGCTCTCCCTGGCTCTCGCTCTCTCGCTTTCCCTGGCTCTCTCGCTTTCCCTGGCTCTCGCTCTCTCGCTTTCCCTGGCTCTCGCTCTCTCGCTTTCCCTGGCTCTCGCGCTCTCTCGCTTTCCCTGGCTCTCGCGCTCTCTCGCTTTCCCTGGCTCTCGCGCTCTCTCGCTTTCCCTGGCTCTCGCGCTCTCTCGCTTTCCCTGGCTCTCGCGCTCTCTCGCTTTCCCTGGCTCTCGCGCTCTCTCGCTTTCCCTGGCTCTCGCGCTCTCTCGCTTTCCCTGGCTCTCGCGCTCTCTCGCTTTCCCTGGCTCTCGCGCTCTCTCGCTTTCCCTGGCTCTCGCGCTCTCTCGCTTTCCCTGGCTCTCGCGCTCTCGCGCTCTCTCTTTCCCTGGCTCTCGCGCTCTCTCTTTCCCTGGCTCTCGCGCTCTCTCTTTCCCTGGCTCTCGCGCTCTCTCTTTCCCTGGCTCTCGCGCTCTCGCTCTTTCCCTGGCTCTCGCGCTCTCGCTCTTTCCCTGGCTCTCGCGCTCTCGCTCTTTCCCTGGCTCTCGCGCTCTCGCTCTTTCCCTGGCTCTCGCGCTCTCGCTCTTTCCCTGGCTCTCGCGCTCTCGCTCTTTCCCTGGCTCTCGCGCTCTCGCTCTTTCCCTGGCTCTCGCGCTCTCGCTCTTTCCCTGGCTCTCGCGCTCTCGCTCTTTCCCTGGCTCTCGCGCTCTCGCTCTTTCCCTGGCTCTCGCGCTCTCGCTCTTTCCCTGGCTCTCGCGCTCTCGCTCTTTCCCTGGCTCTCGCGCTCTCGCTCTTTCCCTGGCTCTCGCGCTCTCGCTCTTTCCCTGGCTCTCGCGCTCTCGCTCTTTCCCTGGCTCTCGCGCTCTCGCTCTTTCCCTGGCTCTCGCGCTCTCGCTCTTTCCCTGGCTCTCGCGCTCTCGCTCTTTCTCTCTTTCCCTGGCTCTCTCGCTCTCTCGCTTTCCCTGGCTCTCGCGCTCTCGCGCTCTCTCTTTCCCTGGCTCTCGCGCTCTCTCTTTCCCTGGCTCTTGCGCTCTCTTTCCCTGGCTCTCGCGCTCTCGCTCTTTCCCTGGCTCTCGCGCTCTCGCTCTTTCCCTGGCTCTCGCGCTCTCGCTCTTTCCCTGGCTCTCGCGCTCTCGCTCTTTCCCTGGCTCTCGCGCTCTCGCTCTTTCCCTGGCTCTCGCGCTCTCGCTCTTTCCCTGGCTCTCGCGCTCTCGCTCTTTCCCTGGCTCTCGCGCTCTCGCTCTTTCCCTGGCTCTCGCGCTCTCGCTCTTTCCCTGGCTCTCGCGCTCTCGCTCTTTCCCTGGCTCTCGCGCTCTCGCTCTTTCCCTGGCTCTCGCGCTCTCGCTCTTTCCCTGGCTCTCGCGCTCTCGCTCTTTCCCTGGCTCTCGCGCTCTCGCTCTTTCCCTGGCTCTCGCGCTCTCGCTCTTTCTCTCTTTCCCTGGCTCTCGCGCTCTCGCTCTCTCTCTCTTTCCCTGGCTCTCGCGCTCTCTCTTTCCCTGGCTCTCGCGCTCTCGCTCTCTTTCCCTGGCTCTCGCTCTCTCGCTCTCTCTCTCTTTCCCTGGCTCTCGCTCTCTCTTTCCCTGGCTCTCGCGCTCGCGCTCTCGCTCTTTCCCTGGCTCTCGCGCTCTCGCTCTCTCTCTCTCTTTCCCTGGCTCTCGCGCTCTCGCTCTCTCTCTCTCTTTCCCTGGCTCTCGCGCTCTCGCTCTCTCTCTCTCTTTCCCTGGCTCTCGCTCTCTCTCTTTCCCTGGCTCTCGCTCTCTCTCTTTCCCTGGCTCTCGCTCTCTCTCTTTCCCTGGCTCTCGCTCTCTCTCTTTCCCTGGCTCTCGCGCTCGCGCTCTCTCTCTCTTTCCCTGGCTCTCGCGCTCTCTCGCTCTCTCTCTTTCCCTGGCTCTCGCGCTCTCTCTGGCTCTCGCGCTCTCTCTTTCTCTGGCTCTCGCGCTCTCTCTTTGGCTCTCTCGCGCTCTCTCTTTCTCTTTCTTTCTTTCTCTCTCTCTCTCTTTCTCTCTCTCTTTCTTTCTCTCTCTCTCTCTCTCTCTCTGGTGCTCTCTCTCTCTCTCTTGCGCTCGCTCTCTTTGTCTCTCTTGCGCTCGCTCTCTTTGTCTCTCTTGCGCTCGCTCTCTTTGTCTCTCTTGCGCTCGCTCTCTTTGTCTCTCTTGCGCTCGCTCTCTTTGTCTCTCTTGCGCTCGCTCTCTTTGTCTCTCTCGCTCTCTTATATTGTATATCGCCGTCCTCCTCTGTGGCGCTGTACGATGCGAATGTAACATGAGACAGGATGTGGTCAGGAGGATCAGGACTATACAAGATCGACCTGTGGAATCTCACTAGATCAGAAGCTGGGGACTGTCTGCGGAGTCCCTTTTTGTGCCTGTCCGTTAGTCCAGAATGTCTGGTGATCCGGCAGTGTCAGGAATGTTGCTGTGTAAATATTACGGGCGTGTCTGGTGGGATCTCTCAGGGCTGGGCACCGCACTTGGCAGACATCCGGATCCTCTTTCTTACATGTCTCCTCTTGCCACGTGACACTGGTCTCCTTCAGAGCAGCGCTCCTTGTTTTCACACACTGGGAGTTAATGACCGGTTGTAAGCGGTGACACAATGTGTGATAATGTGCAGCGGCGTCAGAGTATTGACTGGACCCCTCTTATGGGGTTTCCTTAAACCGTAAACTGTCCCTTTAAGACGGCCGCACAGGTGACCATTGTGAGACAATTCCTTTAATCCGGCTTCCATGGGACCTGGCAGGGGGCGGATTAGCAGATATTCTGGATTATCAGGCATCATTGATTGTAGGACTCTATAGCCTGATATCCAGAATCCTTTGCAGGTTTGGACGTGTTATCTTGTAATTTTCCAGACATCCGTAGACCACGTTTCATGTGTATTCGCAGCACTATGTTTTTTTTAATTGAAGTCAATGGTTAAAAGCTGCATGGTTGACTGTGTGACCTGCTGGGGGTCCCCGTGGGCGGCTCTGTGACCTGCTGGGGCCACCTGTGGGCGGCTCTGTGACCTGCTGGGGGTCCCCGGGGCGGCTCTGTGACTTATCATGCGTTCCCGGGGACTGCTGTCATCTGAAAGAGTCTTGTCCCACCTTCCTCGTCCCGGCAGCATCGTGGGGCCTGAGAGACTCGGGTTGTGGTTTTTTTAAAAGCAATTTCTATGGTGATGAAGCAAATCGCTGAATGTGGAAGAAATGAATCACGTCTTCCCTATCCCTATCCTCGCTTCCCCCCCTCTCCTCTCCTCGCTTCCCCCCTCTCCTCTCCTCGCTTCCCCCTCTCCTCTCCTCGCTTCCCCCTCTCCTCTCCTCGCTTCCCCCCTCTCCTCTCCTCGCTTCCCCCCTCTCCTCTCCTCTCTTCCCCCCTCTCCTCTCCTCTCCTCTCCTCGCTTCCCCCCTCTCCTCGCTTCCCCCCTCCCCTCTCCTCTCCTCGCTTCCCCCCTCTCCTCGCTTCCCCCCTCCCCTCTCCTCTCCTCGCTTCCCCCCTCTCCTCGCTTCCACCCTCTCCTCTCTTCCCCCCTCTCCTCTCCTCGCTTCCCCCCTCTCCTCGCTTCCCCCCTCTCCTCGCTTCCCCCCTCTCCTCGCTTCCCCCCTCTCCTCGCTTCCCCCCTCTCCTCGCTTCCCCCCTCTCCTCGCTTCCCCCCTCTCCTCGCTTCCCTCCTCTCCTCGCTTCCCCCCTCTCCTCTCCTCGCTTCCCCCCTCTCCTCTCCTCTCTTCCCCCCTCTCCTCTCCTCTCTTCCCCCCTCTCCTCTCCTCTCTTCCCCCCTCTCCTCTCTTCCCCCCCTCTCCTCTCTTCCCCCCCTCTCCTCTCCTCTCCTCGCTTCCCCCCCTCTCCTCTCCTCGCTTCCCCCCTCTCCTCTCCTCGCTTCCCCCCTCTCCTCTCCTCGCTTCCCCCCTCTCCTCTCCTCGCTTCCCCCCTCTCCTCTCCTCGCTTCCCCCCTCTCCTCGCTTCCCCCCTCCCCTCTCCTCTCCTCGCTTCCCCCCTCTCCTCGCTTCCCCCCTCCCCTCTCCTCTCCTCGCTTCCCCCCTCTCCTCGCTTCCCCCTCTCCTCGCTTCCACCCTCTCCTCTCTTCCCCCCTCTCCTCTCCTCGCTTCCCCCCTCTCCTCGCTTCCCCCCCTCTCCTCGCTTCCCCCCCTCTCCTCGCTTCCCCCCTCTCCTCTCCTCGCTTCCCCCCTCTCCTCTCCTCGCTTCCCCCTCTCCTCTCCTCGCTTCCCCCCTCTCCTCTCCTCGCTTCCCCCCTCTCCTCTCCTCGCTTCCCCCCTCTCCTCTCCTCGCTTCCCCCCTCTCCTCTCCTCGCTTCCCCCCTCTCCTCTCCTCGCTTCCCCCCTCTCCTCTCCTCGCTTCCCCCCTCTCCTCTCCTCGCTTCCCCCTCTCCTCTCCTCGCTTCCCCCCTCTCCTCTCCTCGCTTCCCCCCTCTCCTCTCCTCTCCTCGCTTCCCCCCTCTCCTCTCCTCCTCTCCTCGCTTCCCCCCTCTCCTCTCCTCCTCTCCTCGCTTCCCCCCCTCTCCTCGCTTCCCCCTCTCCTCTCCTCGCTTCCCCCTCTCCTCGCTTCCCCCCTCTCCTCGCTTCCCCCTCTCCTCTCCTCTCCTCGCTTCCCCCTCTCCTCTCCTCTCCTCGCTTCCCCCTCCCCTCTCCTCTCCTCGCTTCCCCCCTCTCCTCTCCTCTCCTCGCTTCCCCCCTCTCCTCTCCTCTCCTCGCTTCCCCCTCTCCTCTCCTCTCCTCGCTTCCCCCCTCTCCTCTCCTCTCCTCGCTTCCCCCCTCTCCTCTCCTCTCCTCGCTTCCCCCCTCTCCTCTCCTCTCCTCGCTTCCCCCCTCTCCTCTCCTCTCCTCGCTTCCCCCCTCTCCTCTCCTCTCCTCGCTTCCCCCCTCTCCTCTCCTCTTCCCTCCTCTCCTCTTCCCTCCTCTCCCCCTGTAATCCCGGCTTTACTTTGATCGAGAAGATCAGACATTAGCCGCGGAGCGTTTTGGCTGCAGCGAATTTGATTTATTTTTCTGCTTTCAGGGAACATAAAACGTGACCGCTGTGCGAGGAGGGAGTCCGCGTTATCATGATCAAAACATTCAGGTGATGCGCAGAAGCGGCCCTGACCCAACTTGTAGCTGCTGATCTCTGCCCAGTGACATGGAGAGCCGGGTGACACCCCTGTGGGCGCTGCAATGACACTCTGCTTTCCTAGAAACACTAAAACGTCTCACGTAAAGCTGTTCAGTCTCGGCTTATAAATTAAAAAGAAAAGTTACTCTCTAATATAAATCTCTGGATGCAGTATAAAGAATGGAGGGTTTCATTCTGGTTGTCATGGTTACGTCCATGGTCCTGTATATGAGGATACCCAGTATAAGGGATGTATACATATGAGTAACACACTCTGGATGTAAACATGGCGTCCAGAAAACCTCCATTCTTTATACTGCAGGCTGCATCCACACAGTGACTTCTATTGTTTCCTCTTTATATAGAAGGTCAATAGCCCCATGAGACCACGCAGGATCTGTAGTTGTGGCATCGTCCTGCCCCCCCCCCCCAATAATCGTGATAATGCACAGAGTGTGGCTTCAGAAGGTAGGAGTCTGTTGGGGGTTGTAGTTTCCTGGATAATATTCCCGGCGATGTTGGAGTCGCGGTACTTGGCATCCGGCATTTCAGGAGTGTTGAGGGGATTAAAGGATCGTTGGACGCAGCTGATGCCCCCTGAATGCCAGGGAATGGCATAATGTGCTGTTCTCTTAGGGAGTGATTAACCCTTTGAGACTGATGTATTGTAATCATAGTCCCTGTCACCTAAGTGCAGCCACAGGTAAAGGTTTCAGGGGGGGGGGGGGTGCTATGGTTGGGTGGGCATTCTGTATTCTATCATCAGTATATCTGTGAGGGTCATGTCCTGATTGACGCAGCCATGGAGGATGGTGAGGGCGGCCTGTACGTACAACCGCAATAATGCTTCTAGACACGGGTCACACTGCTGAGTGCTGATAAGTATGGCCCATGTTACAAGGAATCCGAAAACCTCTATTCTTTACACTGCAGGCTGCATCCAGAGAAGTGGGAAATCGTGCAAAATAGAAACCGGGATAGGGCAGACCTCAAGATGATGTTGATGATAGTAGTTGGCTGTAGTATGTGTGTATAGAGGTTGTAGGGGCTCTCCATACAATACCTGCCAGGTGAAGGGTCCGGCTACAGATCAGTCCTCATTTTTGGCTGTGCTTCGTCCTCTGGGTTGCTGAACACATTCCTTACTGCTTTACGAGCAGACGTCTCCTCCCAGCGCCTAGGAAAGAATGATTTCATTACTCAGGTTGGCATCTGTGAGCCGTCACTGAAGTGTAACACTGAGCCGGGCGGGCGCCCAACATGTGGCAGCAGGCGACACGCTCCCAGACAAGGTGTGTGGAATAACTGGGAAAATCCGGGACTCCTTCATAGGGAATCCTCAAAGTCCAGTCACTGACCAGAGTGTTGAGATGTCCCGAGATGGCCTGGGTTTCCTTGTAGTAGTGCCTTGTTGTGGCTAGTGTGTGTTGTGCGGTTACAATGGCTGAGTTTTGGTGAATGTTGCCAGGCTGTAGTTAGGAGGATAAGAGGGGTCCTAGTTCTAGCGAGTGGCATGAAATAGGCCACTGGGGAATCTAGGGCATTATGTTAGGTTGGATCTTGGTGAAGACCTGTTTTGGTTGGATAGTCAAGCTTGTTTCAAGTGGTGTGAAAACCTGCTCTGGTCAGGGGTCTGGCTCTTTTCTGGAGGTGTGAGGACTGAGGTGAGGACCTGCTCTGGTCGGGGGTCGGGCTCTTTTCCGGAGGTGTGTGAACTGAGGTGAGGACCTGCTCTGGTCAGGGGTCGGGCTCTTTTCTGGAGGTGTGTGGACTGAGGTGAGGACCTGCTCTGGTCAGGGGTCGGGCTCTTTTCCGGAGGTGTGAGGACTGAGGTGAGGACCTGCTCTGGTCAGTGGGTCTGGCTCTTTTCTGGAGTTGTGTGGACTGTGGTGAGGACCTGCTCTAGTCAGGGGTCTGGCTCTTTTCTGGAGTTGTGTGGACTGAGGTGAGGACCTGCTCTGGTCAGGGGTCTGGCTCTTTTCTGGAGGTGTGTGGACTGTGGTGAGGACCTGCTCTGGTCAGGGGTCTGGCTCTTTTCTGGAGGTGTGAGGACTGAGGTGAGGACCTGCTCTGGTCAGGGGTCTGGCTCTTTTCTGGAGGTGTGTGGACTGTGGTGAGGACCTGCTCTGGTCAGGGGTCTGGCTCTTTTCTGGAGGTGTGTGGACTGTGGTGAGAACCTGCTCTGGTCAGGGGTCGGGCTCTTTTCTGGAGGTGTGTGGACTGAGGTGAGGACCTGCTCTGGTCAGGGGGTCTGGCTCTTTTCTGGAGGTGTGTGGACTGTGGTGAGGACCTGCTTTTTGACAGTTTTTATTTCTAGAACAGCTTCCTTCTCATAGGGGTCCAGCAGAGGGTCATAGTATTATATTTATAAGTGATCGGTGTACTCGCTGTTGAGCGCTTTCTCTCGTACGCGGTGTTCTCGTTGGCGTTAGATGTTTGTTCATGTTTTAATGCCACTGTTGGGCATCTCTTCCTGCTCTGTAGTGCCAAGGCTCTGGAATGCCCCCAGCAGATGAGCGCTCTCCATTACCTCCTCGCTCTGTGTGCCATGTGTCTCCGTCACTCCTCCAGGAAAGAGGAGACACTTTGCCTTGTTTACCTTACGGAGGACCGTGAAGTGCCGCACTCACCGCTAATAAGTGCCCTGCAAACTGCTCACTGCCAGCCAGTGTTCTCTCGAGCATGAGGCAGACCAGTCACTCTGCCAAGTACAATACAATCACCCTGCAATAAATATTCAATTTATAATAATATTCAAAGTTATATTATACAGCAGTGACATCACCACTCTCCAGATATATTATATTATATAGCAGTGACATCACCGCTCTCCAGATATCAGTTATATTATACAGCAGTGACATCACCGCTCTCCAGATATCAGTTATATTATACAGCAGTGACATCACCGCTCTCCAGATATAAGTTATATTATACAGCAGTGACATCACCGCTCTCCAGATATATTATATTATACAGCAGTGACATCACCGCTCTCCAGATATCAGATATATTATACAGCAGTGACATCACCGCTCTCCAGATATCAGTTATATTATACAGCAGTGACATCACCGCTCTCCAGATATGTTATATTATACAGCAGTGACATCACCGCTCTCCAGATATCAGTTATATTATACAGCAGTGACATCACCGCTCTCCAGATATCAGTTATATTATACAGCAGTGACATCACCGCTCTCCAGATATCAGTTATATTATACAGCAGTGACATCACCGCTCTCCAGATATATTATATTATACAGCAGTGACATCACCGCTCTCCAGATATCAGTTATATTATACAGCAGTGACATCACCGCTCTCCAGATATCCGTTATATTATACAGCAGTGACATCACCGCTCTCCAGATATCAGTTATATTATACAGCAGTGACATCACGCTCTCCAGATATCCGTTATATTATACAGCAGTGACATCACCGCTCTCCAGATATCAGTTATATTATACAGCAGTGACATCACCGCTCTCCAGATATATTATATTATACAGCAGTGACATCACCGCTCTCCAGATATATTATATTATACAGCAGTGACATCACCGCTCTCCAGATATCAGTTATATTATACAGCAGTGACATCACCGCTCCCCAGATATCAGTTATATTATACAGCAGTGACATCACCGCTCTCCAGATATCAGTTATATTATACAGCAGTGACATCACCGCTCTCCAGATATCAGTTATATTATACAGCAGTGACATCACCGCTCTCCAGATATCAGTTATATTATACAGCAGTGACATCACCGCTCTCCAGATATCAGTTATATTATACAGCAGTGACATCAGCGCTCTCCAGATATGTTATATTATACAGCAGTGACATCACCGCTCTCCAGATATATTATATTATACAGCAGTGACATCACCGCTCTCCAGATATCAGTTATATTATACAGCAGTGACATCACCGCTCTCCCAGATATCAGTTATATTATACAGCAGTGACATCACCGCTCTCCAGATATCAGTTATATTATACAGCAGTGACATCACCGCTCTCCAGATATATTATATTATACAGCAGTGACATCAGCGCTCTCCAGATATGTTATATTATACAGCAGTGACATCACCGCTCTCCAGATATATTATATTATACAGCAGTGACATCACCGCTCTCCAGATATCAGTTATATTATACAGCAGTGAAATCACCGCTCTCCAGATATCAGTTATATTATACAGCAGTGACATCACCGCTCTCCAGATATATTATACAGCAGTGACATCACCGCTCTCCAGATATCAGTTATATTATACAGCAGTGACATCACCGCTCTCCAGATATAAGATATATTATACAGCAGTGACATCACCGCTCTCCAGATATATTATATTATACAGCAGTGACATCACCGCTCTCCAGATATCAGTTATATTATACAGCAGTGACATCACCGCTCTCCAGATATAAGATATATTATACAGCAGTGACATCACCGCTCTCCAGATATCAGTTATATTATACAGCAGTGACATCACCGCCCTCCAGATATCAGTTATATTATACAGCAGTGACATCACCCCTCTCCAGATATCAGTTATATTATACAGCAGTGACATCACCGCTCTCCAGATATATTATATTATACAGCAGTGACATCACCGCCCTCCAGATATCAGTTATATTATACAGCAGTGACATCACCCCTCTCCAGATATCAGTTAATATTATACAGCAGTGACATCACCGCTCTCCAGATATATTATATTATACAGCAGTGACATCACCGCTCTCCAGATATCAGTTATATTATACAGCAGTGACATCACCGCTCTCCAGATATGTTATATGTTGGAATATGTCGTTTTGGTCTCAGGACTGAACATTTCCTCCCTTATTGTGGAGGTTGTTGGAGGCTGTACTAGTTATGCTCATACAGGTAAAGCATCTCCTAGTGCGCACCCTGGTGGCTGCTCTGTGCATTACAATTCATAGTTCACATCTGCGTTATGTGTTTCCGTTTTTCTGCTCGGTCATAGGAGCAGAACAAAAAACAATGAAATCGCCAAATCTGTAGCATGACCGAAACCAACGGCGTATGATGGAACCATTGACCTTAAGTTTTCAGTGTCTGTGTCCGTGGTTTTGCCATAGTTTCCTAACATAAAGTGATCCTAATCCTGACCGGACTCTGCATCGCATGTCATCAGTGTCGTTTTAATGTTTGCATGTGGTTTTGGCCATTATATAATACAGATCTGGGAGCCGTGCTGTTTTTGCCGCTCAGATCGGTCGGGCTTCAAGCAGGAAGTTATCCCTGTTATTTGCAGATTAGGTGGAGGTGCGGCCCCTGCACAGTACTGTTTACTGTTATCTGAGGTCATCTACGTGTTTTCATATCATGTTACACTTCATAGAGAAAATTCTCCAGGTGGCTGTGTACATCGTGGGGGTGGGGGGGGGGAGAGCTTCACCAGGTGTCTTTAGTCCTCGAGTTGGGGGGGGTGGGGCGGGCTCCCCCGGCTGGCTTGGGCTCCCCCGGGTGGCTCTGTTCCTCGTGGGGAGGGCTCCCCCGGGTGGCTCTGTTCCTCGTGGGGAGGGCTCCCCCGGGTGGCTCTGTTCCTCGTGGGGACGGGCTCCTCCAGGCGGTGCTCTCTGTTCCTCGTGGGGACGGGCCCCTCCAGGCGGTGCTCTCTGTTCCTCGTGGGGACGGGCCCCTCCGGGTGGCTCTGTTCCTCGTGGGGACGGGCCCCTCCGGGTGGCTCTGTTCCTCGTGGGGGACGGGCTCTTCCGGGTGGCTCTGTTCCTCGTGGGGACGGGCTCCTCCGGGTGGCTCTGTTCCTCGTGGGGAGGGCTCCCCCGGGTGGCTCTGTTCCTCGTGGGGAGGGCTCCCCCGGGTGGCTCTGTTCCTCGTGGGAACGGGCTCCCCGGGTGGCTCTGTTCCTCGTGGGAACGGGCTCCTCCAGGCGGTGCTCTCTGTTCCTCGTGGGGACGGGCTCCTCCAGGCGGTGCTCTCTGTTCCTCGTGGGGACGGGCCCCTCCAGCGGTGCTCTCTGTTCCTCGTGGGGACGGGCCCCTCCAGGCGGTGCTCTCTGTTCCTCGTGGGAACGGGCTCCCCCGGGTGGCTCTGTTCCTCGTGGGAACGGCTCCTCCAGGCGGTGCTCTCTGTTCCTCGTGGGGACGGGCTCCTCCAGGCGGTGCTCTCTGTTCCTCGTGGGGACGGGCCCCTCCAGGCGGTGCTCTCTGTTCCTCGTGGGGACGGGCCCCTCCAGGCGGTGCTCTCTGTTCCTCGTGGGAACGGGCTCCTCCAGGCGGTGCTCTCTGTTCCTCGTGGGGACGGGCTCCTCCAGGCGGTGCTCTCTGTTCCTCGTGGGGACGGGCCCCTCCAGGCGGTGCTCTCTGTTCCTCGTGGGGACGGGCCCCTCCAGGCGGTGCTCTCTGTTCCTCGTGGGAACGGGCCCCTCCAGGCGGTGCTCTCTGTTCCTCGTGGGGACGGGCCCCTCCGGGTTGCTCTGTTCCTCGTGGGGACGGGCCCCTCCAGGCGGTGCTCTCTGTTCCTCGTGGGGACGAGCTCCCCCGGGTGGCTCTGTTCCTCGTGGGGAACGGGCTCTCCCGGGTTGCTCTGTTCCTCGGGGGAACGGGCTCCCCAGGCGGTGCTCTCTGTTCCTCGTGGGGACGGGCCCCTCCAGGCGGTGCTCTCTGTTCCTCGTGGGGACGGGCCCCTCCAGACGGTGCTCTCTGTTCCTCGTGGGACGGGCCCCTCCAGGCGGTGCTCTCTGTTCCTCGTGGGGACGGGCCCCTCCAGGCGGTGCTCTCTGTTCCTCGTGGGGACGGGCCCCTCCAGGCGGTGCTCTCTGTCCTCGTGGGGACGGGCCCCTCCAGGCGGTGCTCTCTGTTCCTCGTGGGGACGGGCTCCTCCGGGTGGCTCTGTTCCTCGTGGGACGGGCTCCTCCGGGTGGCTCTGTTCCTCGTGGGGACGGGCTCCTCCGGGTGGCTCTGTTCCTCGTGGGGACGGGCTCCTCCGGGTGGCTCTGTTCCTCGTGGGGACGGGCTCCTCCGGGTGGCTCTGTTCCTCGTGGGGACGGGCTCCTCCGGGTGGCTCTGTTCCTCGTGGGGACGGGCTCCTCCGGGTGGCTCTGTTCCTCGTGGGGACGGGCTCCTCCGGGTGGCTCTGTTCCTCGTGGGGACGGGCTCCTCCGGGTGGCTCTGTTCCTCGTGGGGACGGCTCCCCCGGGTGGCTCTGTTCCTCGTGGGGAGGGCTCCTCCAGGCGGTGCTCTCTGTTCCTCGTGGGGACGGGCCCCTCCAGGCGGTGCTCTCTGTTCCTCGTGGGGACGGGCTCCTCCGGGTGGCTCTGTTCCTCGTGGGGACGGGCTCCTCCGGGTGGCTCTGTTCCTCGTGGGGACGGGCTCCTCCGGGTGGCTCTGTTCCTCGTGGGGACGGGCTCCTCCGGGTGGCTCTGTTCCTCGTGGGGAGGGCTCCTCCAGGCGGTGCTCTCTGTTCCTCGTGGGGACGGGCCCCTCCAGGCGGTGCTCTCTGTTCCTCGTGGGGACGGGCCCCTCCAGGCGGTGCTCTCTGTTCCTCGTTGGGACGGGCTCCTCCGGGTGGCTCTGTTCCTCGTGGGGACGGGCTCCTCCGGGTGGCTCTGTTCCTCGTGGGGACGGGCTCCTCCGGGTGGCTCTGTTCCTCGTGGGGACGGGCTCCTCCGGGTGGCTCTGTTCCTCGTGGGGAGGGCTCCTCCGGGTGGCTCTGTTCCTCGTGGGACGGGCTCCTCCGGGTGGCTCTGTTCCTCGTGGGGACGGACTCCTCCGGGTGGCTCTGTTCCTCGTGGGGGACGGCTCCCCCGGGTGGCTCTGTTCCTCGTGGGGAGGGCTCCTCCAGGCGGTGCTCTCTGTTCCTCGTGGGGACGGGCCCCTCCAGGCGGTGCTCTCTGTTCCTCGTGGGGACGGGCCCCTCCAGGCGGTGCTCTCTGTTCCTCGTGGGGACGGGCCCCTCCAGGCGGTGCTCTCTGTTCCTCGTGGGGACGGGCTCCTCCGGGTGGCTCTGTTCCTCGTGGGGGAACGGGGGGGCACCTCCGCGTGGCTCTGTTCCTCGTGGGGGGAACGGGGGGCACCTCCGCGTGGCTCTGTTCCTCTGGGGGGAACGGGGGGGCACCTCCGCGTGGCTCTGTTCCTCGTGGGGGAACGGGGGCACCTCCGCGTGGCTCTGTTCCTCGTGGGGGGAACGGGGGGGCACCTCCGCGTGGCTCTGTTCCTCGTGGGGGGAACGGGGGGCACCTCCGCGTGGCTCTGTTCCTCGTGGGGGGAACGGGGGGCACCTCCGCGTGGCTCTGTTCCTCGTGGAGGGAACGGGGGGCACCTCCGCGTGCTCTGTTCCTCGTGGGGGGATGGGCTCCTCCAGGCGGTGCTCTCTGTTCCTCGTGGGGACGGGCTCCTCTGGGTGACTCTGTTCCTCGTGGGGGGGACTCCTCCGGGTGGCTCTGCTCCTCGTGGGACGGGCTCCTCCGGGTGGCTCCTCCAGGCGGTGCGCTCTGTTCGGGGTTACGGGCTC